>NC_068409.1:19951999-19974499 GCF_023724105.1 Carassius gibelio | reverse complement strand
GGTTGAAATTAGACGAAAAAAGGATATGGTTCTTCTTAGAGGAAAATATTCAATGCATATTTTCTTTAAACAGCCAGCAAAAGAGCTCGCAATTACTAATTTAACAAACAACAAATGCCCTAGTTTGCCCCAAACAATCTTATGAACGGTTTGACTACTACAATAAAACAGCATCAAGCATCAGCAAACAGAAATGCTAATTCTATTCATTATCACTAAGAGCTATTTCTATTTGCATATTCAATGTCCCACAGTCCAGGTTTGATTGGCATATCCAAATATACAGCCACAGAGATTACAGCCTCTAGGGCACTGCTACAAATACTGTAACAGACAAAAGTTCTGTTGATGTTGTGTAACGTGAATAACAAAGCAGTAAGGCCTAAAGGCCTCTGGGGTAGAAAAAGCCCTTTTGATTTTATTTTCTTTCTCAACTCAAAACCACACACAGCTAACCATCACAGCACTTTCCTAAACACTTTGTTCATCTATATGCTCTGCAAAACAGTCCCGATTCATGAGGTCATTGCAAGATGCGTAAAAGCGCATATGTATTTTGAGACAATAAAAAAAGTTGCAACTGTTAATATTTAATGAAGATGAGCTAACATATGCTGGCAATATACCATGAAAGATGAATAAATACTGTAACAAATCTATCACTTATTGTTGCTTAATGAAGCAGTTTTATAAAGTGTTAATAATAATCCAAATATACAGCCACAGAGATTACAGCCTCTAGGGCACTGCTACAAATACTGTAACAGACAAAAGTTCTGTTGATGTTGTGTAACGTGAATAACAAAGCAGTAAGGCCTAAAGGCCTCTGGGGTAGAAAAAGCCCTTTTGATTTTATTTTCTTTCTCAACTCAAAACCACACACAGCTAACCATCACAGCACTTTCCTAAACACTTTGTTCATCTATATGCTCTGCAAAACAGTCCCGATTCATGAGGTCATTGCAAGATGCGTAAAAGCGCATATGTATTTTGAGACAATAAAAAAAGTTGCAACTGTTAATATTTAATGAAGATGAGCTAACATATGCTGGCAATATACCATGAAAGATGAATAAATAGTGTAACAAATCTATCACTTATTGTTGCTTAATGAAGCAGTTTTATAAAGTGTTACCGATTAAATAAGCAGGGAACAAAGCCATGCTGTTGAAAGGGCCCTACTGTTGTCATAAAGGCCATCAAAAATGCTATTTCAGTGGGAGGAAATGCTGAATACCTGTAGTGCAATAAAATTGTTTTCCATAACTGGGAGTGAATGGATTTGCTGTGAAGTACGTGCAAAGTGGGCTCATGTTGACTGCTCCATTCACAGAGATTCAAGTGTGAAATATACCTGTCCTATAATACACTACAGCTCCAGGATCAACACCATACTCCACTAAATGCAAAAGGCTAACACTTCAAAAAGTTAAAAATGACAGGTTTACAAGGTTTCTACAACATTTATTAGGTAATGAAAATTTCCTAGATAGTAAAATTTACTGGGTAATGCTAATATAGAAATATACTACTGTTGATTTTTCAATTCAATCAACTATTTTTTCATAGTACATTACAAATAATGATGTTAAAATACACCACTTGAAATGCTAAAATTGCATTAAAGAAATATTTCCACTATTTTGGAAAATAGGCTCATTTTCCAACTCCCCTAGAGTTAAACAAGCCGATCTCAAGGGTCTGGCAGTAGCACTTTCGCTGTAGCTTAGCATAGATCATTGAAAGTGAAAGCCAAGTATGGTTAACCCATCTAAAGAATACACACACAGCAGTGAACACACACACCCAGAGCAGTGGGCAGCCATTTATGCTGCGGCACCCAGGGGGCAGTTGGGGGTTCAGTGCTTTACTCAAGGGTAACTCAGTTTTGATTTTGCCGGCCCGAGACTCAAACCCACAACCTTAGGGTTAGAAGTCAAACTCAATAATCACTAAGCCACGGTTTCCCCACAAAGTCATATATATATATATATATATATATATATATATATATATATATATATATATATATATATATATATATATATATATATATATATATATATATATATATATAAAAATCTAATTAGACTTTTAGCATCTCTCAGAAATGACCAAAGAGTTTTGATATATTTCCTATTTCTATTTTCATATTTAAAAAATAGGCTACAGTTGGAAGTTAGTTGGGGACTATTTTCAGGTGCTGCGTAATATCACTGTGCCTGCAAAGCTCCTTGATTATTAAGGCGGAATGAGAGTATAGTATATAACTACTGAAGAAACAAGTTTTAAACAGGAAAAATATAGAATCTCTTTGGTCATTTTTGACTGAAACGCTTACGGTCTAATCAGATTCAATGATCTACACTAAGCTAAGGTACAGCTAAAGTGCTACCACCAGACCAAGAGATCGGCTGAATGGATTCAAAAACGGTACAACTCAACTGTTCAACTCTAGGGCAGGTGGAAAATGAGCCTATTTTCTAAAATAGTGGAGAGTTCCTTTAATGCATACTACTACTTTTCCCAAATCGCAGGTGGGTATGATTTCTTAACGTTTTTTTAAAAGTCTTAGGAGACATATTTGATCAAAAAGCAGTAAAACTGTGAAATATTACTACAAAATAGTGTTATTATCATTTTATTTAATCCTGTGATGCAACGCTGAATTTTCAGCATCATTACAGTGTCACATGATCCTTGACAAATCATTCTATGTTGATTTACTCCCCGCAAAACATTTCCTACTATTAATTTTGAAATCTGTTGTGCTGCTTAATATTTTTTTGCAGCAACCATACCAAAAACACATTTATTTAAAATAGAAAACTTCATAATAAATACACAGTACACATACATGTTATGTAAACAAAAAACTTAATTCGAATGCAGTTAATCATTTGAGAACACTAATACAAACACCCACACAGTAGAAGTTAAAATGCTTTTAAATGCATTTAATAATAACAAATAAATTAAATTGTTAATTATTTTTTTTTTTTTTAACTACATACTTTAAACATTACTCAAATATAATCATGTTTGTCAAGATGCGGTCATTCTCCACCCTCGCATCTCTGATTCACGTCAATCTATATTTTATGTTTGCATAAGACAGAGTTAAAAGACGTGCTGAATTATGGAATGCCAGCACATATTCAAGGCAACATTAAAAAAAAAAAAAAAAAAAAAAAAAAACATACAATCAATACATCAGGGTGATGAACTCCCAATCAATAGCATTCGGTGGCGTGGAATGGAATTGAAAAAGCAGGTATTGGGAGATGTTTTATTATCTGTGTTGGAAGCTCAAAGTTGCACTGGCCAAGGAGACCCAGATAAGAATACAATAGCAGCTCGGCTGTCAGCAGAGTTCATACTCCAGTGAGTTGAATTCTGCCCGTAACTCCTAAACTAAAGTTTCCTCATAACCACATGTTTGTGCTCGCCGAACTCCTGTTGAGAATCTTTCAGAAAGTCAGCTACTTTTGTAGAAGCTGCACATATATGTCGAGTGGTGCTTCAGATGAGTGTTCTAGTTTCTCCAGCCCAAGCTGATAAAGCCTTTAGTCCACAAGAAGTAGTGAGGGAGGGAGTGAAAGACGGAGGCTATAGCTACAGTACAGTGGTAGCCTTGACTCCTGAGGATACCCACGCAAGAACCCATAGAGAGAGCCTCGGGACTAAGGCTGCAAATCCAGCCTGATCCGTGTGACCTATCCGAGCTTCATAGATTTCTCTCAACTGACCGTGGAGGGATAGGGAGGGCCTCTAGCATGGTTCTGCGTGTGGCCCACTTGCACATACTTGTTTAATTGCCTTGGTGTCTTTTCCACACGTTTTATGCGGCCCCTGCCCTGTGCGCAGAGATGTGATCGCTGTGATGGTGCGGCAAAAACAGAGCGAGGTAATGTCATTATCTGCAGGACTTTTTAGCAACTGTCAAAAGCCAAAAATACTGTATCTCTCTGGCAGGATTTCCTGGAGTGCAGCTGATTATTTGTTCTTCCATTCGGCTCATGCTGGCCTAGGAGCCAGAAGCTGAGAAGAGAGGCACAGAGCATAATTTATTTGTGCTTGCTGAACTGCGCAGCAGAGAGCATTTTTACTTAATGTTGGGTCAACGATCTTTAGCGCTATCCGGATGGGATTCGTTTTCTAAATGATTTCTTGAGTTGCTGTTGTTATCGAACAACAGCTGTGATTTCAAGCAGTAATTCAGATGGGATTGTGGTCTTTAGTTACTACTAAAGTGGGGGTTTGCGTCTGGATGTGGGCGTTATGGAAGGTTGTCTGCATGTGGATAGTGTATAATCATTATAATCAAGGTGGAATTAATTAGTATTAGGATTATACCTGATGTTGCCATCACTGGCTGTTAATTATTTAATAATATATATAATAGAAATGACTACATTAACACAAGTAATAAATGTAATTAATTTTTAAGTAAATAATTGAATGAATAAATATATAAATAAATAAAAATACATAAATACTGGTAAATATTATGAAATAACAAAAATCCCAAAAAGTAAAAAAAGCAAAACTAAAATGTATTATTATTATTATTATTATTATTATTATTATTATTATTAATAATAATAATAATAATAATACAAAGGGAGAAATAACAATTCTGCACACTACTATAGGTCACAAAAACACACTTATAATGCAGTGTTTTGGTAATGCAGGCATACCTACATCAAGAAACATCCAATTCAATATTGTAAATAGTGTTTTTCTTATGTTGTTCATTTTTTAAAGTATTTTTAAGTTTAGAGAAACGTTACATTAAATATTTTCTGTTTATGAAAACTATGTAGTGTGCCCTTTTTATTATTTATTAATAAAAATAAAATATCAATATAATTCCAACTCAATACAGAATCAGTTAAAAATTAAATAATAATAATAATAATAATAATAATAATAATAATAATAATAATAATAATTTAAAAAGTTAAAATAAGCAAAACTAAATTGTATTTATTATTATTATTGTTTTTTTTTTAAATAATAATAATAACAATAATAATAATAATACTACAAAGGGAGAAATACAAATTCTGCACACTACTATAGGTCACTTATAATGCAGTTTTGGTAATGCAGGTATTTTATAATGCCTACCGAAATTTTTTACATCAAGAAACATCCAATTAAATATTGTAAATAGTTTTTTCTTATGTTGTTTTTTACAAGCATTTTTTTTGACGTTGGACGAGAGAAACGTTACATTAAATATTTTCTGTTGTATGTAGAACTATGTAGTGTGCCCTTTTTGATGATTTATTAATAAAAATAAAGAAAATATCAATGTAATTCCAACTAAATCCCAAATCAATAAAAATAAAATAATATATAATAATAATAATAATATTGCAGCTTGTACAAGACTTGTTCGATTTGGATAGGTCTAAAATCGGAAAGTGTGTAGTTGCAGCACAAACACGCCAAACTCCTGTTCGAATCAAGCTTGTTTCTTCTCTGCTTTTTTTGCGAGAAGATTTAGCAAAGGAGGAGCAACAGAGAAGGGGATTAATCCCTTTGTTTGGGTTTAGGCTCACCGTGTCATATTAGTCCAGCCTAGATGAGCCAGCCCTCGCTCTCGTTTGCCAGCGAAGAACCAGATGGCTTGGACACCACACAACCCACAGGAGGCGAGCTCGGTTGCGTTTTCAACCCTTCCTTCAGTTCATGAGGTCATTCAGGTGGATCGAAGTGTAATTGGCAACATGTTGGCAAATGAGGATGCTAAACTAGCGGGGTAACATTCGTCCAGACTTGTAAATATCAAATGAAAGTGAAGAGTGAAATTACCTGTCGAGGGGCTTCTCTTCATTAAATACCATCTGAAACGTAACACAGATACTAATGGGTGCTGCGGCTATGCCGGATGATATCAGAGAGAGGCATACATCAAGAAACAGATTGTTAATATCAACCGTTTCATCTGGCTGATGCTGAAATAAAGGCCAATGGAGCTTGCAGTAACACGGCGCGACATGGCGCGCCGTCTAATGGGACGAGCAGTCTGCGCGGCATAAACGTAATGGAGTGAGACGTCATTTTTCACCAGGGAGCATGACAAATGTCAAGGTGCTGCAACATGCTATTTGTAAACGCAGTGCTGAGACATACTCTGATTAGCCAAGGTTAGGCCAGGACAAATCAGGGCGATTGCTTCGCTAACCCTGAAGGATTCCACCTAAAGGTGTGCAACGTAACTGAAAGTCATTCCTTTCCAAAGAGCAAATGATTTCTGGTGATGTTGATGATGCAATGTTGCACTCTAATTATATATACAGTACAGACCAAAAGTTTGGACACACCTTCTCATTCAGAGTTTTCTTTATTTTCATGACTATGGAGTCTCACTCAAGGCATCAAGGGCTATTTGAGCAAGAAGGAGAGTGATGGGGTGCTGCTCCAGATGACCTGGCCTCCACAGTCACCGGACCTGAACCCAATCGAGATGGTTTAGGGGTGAGCTGGACCGCAGACCGAAGGCAAAAGGGCCAACAAGTGCTAAGCATCTCCTGGGGAACTCCTTCAAGACTGTTGGAAGACCATTTCAGGTGACTACCTCTTGAAGCTCATCAAGAGAATGCCAAGAGTGTGCAAAGCAGTAATGAAAGCAAAAGATGGCTACTTTGAAGAACCTACATTAATGACATATTTTCAGTTGTTTCATACTTTTTTGTTATGTATATAAGTCCATATATAATTCCACATGTGTTAATTCATAGTTTTGATGCCTTCAGTGTGAATCTACAATTTTCATGAAAATAAAGAAAACTCTTTGAATGAGAAGGTGTCCAAACATTTGGTCTGTACTGTATATAAATGACAAAAATAAATGTATATTCACCTCGGCTCAGATACATTTTATCATTAAGAACTATACAGATACACACACACGTTAAAGCAGAAATGATAATCATCTCATTATGAATTATGCACTGCTGAAATTTATATACTACAACGTCTGCCTCCCAAAAACAGATTCATTGTTAAAACGTGTTGTTATTACTAACAATACATCTTATCCGTGACCAGACTACAAAAACTATGGCCCACCAATAACTTTCAGCCATACAAACGACTAACAACCAACAGCCTCCAGTTATAAGATCCCTTTATGTCCAAACAGGTTGCAAGGTTTCTCACAGATACTTGCTTCTCCAATACATCAGCTTTACCTGCGGGCCGCTGGTGTTTTTCAGCACGGAGTACTATGGAATTGATTGCAGCATCTGAGCCGTGTTTTCACCACACATGCGTACCACTCAAACATGATCTGTGAGAATGCAGCGCTGTGGTTTTATAGGTCAGCAGGCACGAGCAGCTTCTAACGGAGCTATTTTGAGTGATGATGGAGAAAGTTGCTGGCGTGGAGAGCCGTGATTTAGTGGCTCGTCCGGTTCAGTAATGAGGAGTAATTCTGCCTTGCCACCCCCCTCCCCTCCTTTCCTCTCTGCACCTCAGCACCCACCCACCCACCCCCTTTTGATGAGCGGTGTCAGAGAAACAGCGGGACGGTCAGTGCTTCTTCACTATGTCTTCTGCAGGAAAGAAGAACCTGACACTTGTCTTATTAACCACAGGATCCAACATGTATCTTCATTAAGAGCCTATTAAAAGCGACAGGGAAAATATGAGAAACTGACCTCTTTTACACAATTTCCGTCAAAGAAATGGGGGAGAACTTGCATGATTTATGTTCCCAGGATAAAATAAATAAATAAATAAATTAAGTTATTTAGCCGAAGTTCAAAGGCTAAATAAATCATCATTAGGCCAGCAAAGAAAAAAAAAACAACAACAAATCTTTAAGCTAGCAAATGCGACCAAAGCAGAGTTCATCCCAAAAGACATTAGGGATGAAACCAAACTATCATTTTCTGGACTAACTCATGACTCATGCTGGGCTAGAACCCACAATAGCCTCGAGGTCAGACAGGGAATAAAACTAGCGTTCCGGAGCGCTTTTACTGTACTCCACAAAGCATTCAATACATCCTGCAGGAAGGGACTCCGGGAATTGAGGTACAGGTGATAAATGTCAGTGTACATTTATATCAAAAGATCTCCATGAATTCCCTTCATCTTGCTGCATGCTGAATAAGACCGAATTAAGCCTGATCGCCTTGAATAACTTGAAATTGAATGCATCTCTGCCACTCCAATACCTGAGGTATTCAAACAGCATCAAATCAGCCATTAGAACATACAAGCACTGAACAGTCTGTGCAGGTCTATAACGTGACTCTATAGGGCATTAATTAATTTGAATTTAGTTTACGGTTATGCGCTGTGTAAACCGAAAAGACGAAAATCGAAGTGCAGAAAGAATACTAAAAACAGGATATCAAAGCCATGTTGTCTTATTTCCAGTATTAGTTTGGTGTCCCTTTAGAGAATGAGTCAAATGCAATCTCACTCACACAGAGACCAGCACTGAATCGAAGAGGACGGCTTCTGTTCCTTCTTAAGTCTTAATTAGCTGTAGCAAAGCCAGATACACTCTGCTCCTTTCAAAAGATTCACTCTGGAAGGAGCGAAAAGCATCAAAGATGTAATTTTCCCCCGTGTCAGTTTGGTGGAAGAACAAGAGAAAATCTTACCTTCTGTTTTGCCGCCAAATGATTTTCATTCAGAGTCCACACAGCTAGTTATTATCTTTATGACACCACTCCATCCGAGCCCACACACCTCATGGATCTCTGCTCATTAACAATTTATTCATCGATTCGCAATTAAACATTGGGGCTTATTAGATCTGCGTGAGAAAAAGCGTGATGCTTGTGCTCAGCCGGGCAATGTACCGCACTATCCACTATGAGAGAGCATATTGCAGAACTAAAGGTCAAAGGAGGTCAAATCACTGAGCCTGGGGACATTTTGGTTGAATAAACCGCAATGGAGGGCTCATGGTTCACAGTGGAGGAATTCTGAAATATATATAGCGTATGTATGGATGGGTAAGTATATAAATAAATAATTATTTCCCCCTTGCATTCTGTTTGGGAAGAGACGCGCGTGAAATACCCTGGAGGTGAATCTTGACAGTGATGGTCTGCCACCTGAGTTTATTTGTAACATTACTTTACTTCAAAGGATCCTACTGTTGGATATTGCCATTAAATTGGCTTTCCACTGGCTGATCTTATCATAGCAGTACACTCTTCAATCCATCAACCTTCACATCTGAAACATTTCACGGGGTAAAGTCTAGCGTTTGCTTTATTGAAAGGAATTGGAAGAATGAAGTTCATGGAGAAAAGTTGGTGCTTTTCTTGGACTGACCTGCTAGCCATAGAGTATCCCAATTAATTATAATGCTGCTGTGGGAAAAATGTGATCAAGATGTATTCTAAAAATGTACAATCATAATCAATGTGTTATGGTCATGATCTGTTTTGGTTTAGTTTTCTGTGATTCCCTTTCTCCTGCCTTGTTTGTTTCTATGGTTTTTAATTAATTTGCTCATTAGTCATGATTAGTTGACTCCCTCCACCTCTTTTCCCCTTCCAGTGCATTTATTTACCTGTTTCCTGGATATTCTAATTAAAATACTTTTTTGTTGATCTCCTTTATCCTCATATGTTTGTACCTCACCAGCCCATAACACAATGCTTTAAAACCATTTTAACCCTAGTGAAAAATACATATAATAAAATATATTTAAAATGCATTTATTTCGAGCTAAGTATACTATATTTACATATTTATGTACTTAACCTGTAATTGAACTTTTAGTATACTTCTATCATATACTTGAATTCTGCTAAACTGGAACAACAAATTATGTACTTAATGTACTTTAATTGTGCGAAAGTAATGCTTAAGTCCAACTAAAATATATATCAAAGCAGAGCTAAAGTGGAACTAATGCAAGTATAGTTCAGGTACACTTTAAATATCTTTCACTTAAAGGCTAATATTATTCAAGGATCATACAATTCTCATCAATAGTGACATTAAAACACATTTTAGGCTTAAAGAAATGTGCACTGGTCAAAATTGTTATCAGTTAGTCTCAAGCGATATGACAGTACTTTGTATGAAATAAATATATTTTAAATATATAACTTTTTTTTACAGGGAAACTTTTAACATTTGATCATCCTAAAAATTCACCCATCAATGAAACTATTATGTAACCACTCCAGTTCTGAATCCTGTACAGGATAGGTTTGTGTAACTGACCAGTGTCAGAAAAAGATTATCTTAATCAGGATCAGTGTTTCCCACGCATTGGATTATTTGTGGCGCCCGCCTCAATATCAACATTGTCTGCCACAAATAGATTTTCCCTTTCCCGTTAAATTTTTTATTTCACTATTTAAAATGGGTAAAATAAGTGTAGAGCTGAAGTTAATGGGATGATTGGCTCAGCACATCTCTCTCACATGACAGTGAATGAAATAAAACATGGGGGTGTTTCTCTGTGTACTTGCGTTCCCATGGAAATGTCATTAATAATAGGTGTTACTGATGGAGAATATGGCTGAAAGAGTTCACTAGGACTTCAAAATAGGTTAGTATCAAGAACACTGTCACCTGTAGTGTTGCCAGAAATTTTTTTTTTTTTACATATCCATACTAAAATATCTAAAACCCTTTCAATACTATTTTCGACCCAATTACGAATCTATACTCCTATACTACCATCTGCACTTTCTCTCTCTTTTCTCTCAAACACTGAATTCAAACACACTACAGTGTAATGAGAACATTTATAAACATGTTGTCTAGCAAAATGCAACATTTTTACTTCAAACTGACTTCAGTCAGACTAAGGTCAGTGGAGTGTTTAAAATAACTTATTCTTATCACATAATCTTTATTTTATAGTATTCTATACTGTAATAAAGGCTGTGTCAATCACCATTACATTATAAAGACTTCAATCTTATATAGCCGTGGTAGTGTGTTGTCTTCATGTTTATTCCATAACAGCGTTTCTATATACTTATTTTATTTTATTTTTTTGCCACAGTAAAATCTGGATGCCTTTGTCCATATTAGGGATTTCCTAGAATGTTCTATTACATCTGTGAAGCATATGTGAAGTTTCCACTAGAGCTGAAGATCTTTGCAGGAACCCGATGGGACCTGACGGGTTTGGTCAGGTTCAGGCTTAATTGATATCACCTTACGAGCCTATGTCTAGAATGCTGAGATGTTACAATGTCACAGAGGACTTATTTTATTTCTTTATTCCAACTTCCAAGTGTTCTAGTCTATGTTAGTTATGAATTAATTATGTTAAAACATGTATGAATTACTCATTATTGACAAAAGGCTAAAGAGCTGTGTGTGTGTGCGCACATTTGAATAATGTCGAGCTGTAAACGGGTTCGGGCTTTAAAAAAGCTGTCAATCAAAATGTACTTGTCGGGCTCGTGCTGAAACCTGTCGGGCTCGGTTGCTGTCGGGCCTAACTTTTAAGGCGCAATTACAGCTCTAGTTTCCTAACAAGGGTGCCCTCTGGTGTACAGTATGTTACTTTCATTTGATTTATTTACTGTATGGTAAAATATGTTTGCTATGTGGTTGTGTTCTTTGTTTTGATAAATAAGTACTAGTATCAGTAAACATCACAATGATGTTAATAGATTGTGTAAACCGCATGCTTATTTTTTTCATTATTATTTCAGATTTGATTATAACAGTGTAAAAGAGCCTGTTGCAAAGAGAGCCAAAGCAGCGCAGCCCACTGAGACTGATGCTGACATGTTCCACAGGCGCTGAGATTCCTGCCCACACAGGAACCTAAACCACAGATAAGACCACGTGATGCTCACACTCCCATGAGTCTCTTTAAAATATTGTTCATGTTTCCTGCTGCTGTTTTGGATTTTGCACCCATGATGTCTTTGTCTCCTCAGGTGTGAATCACAACATTGTGCATGATCATTCTTGCGTCCTCGCATATACCTTTTCTACACAAAAAGTGTCTTAGAAAATGTTAATCAATATATTGTTTTCTGTGAATGAGTAAGATGATTTTCAGATTATTTTGAAGCAAAAACTAACACTTTAGAATAGGTAACACCTATTAGTTGCTTATTAGCATGCATATTACTCGAATATTAAACATGTATTAGTCCTAAATGAGAGCATTAATGCCTTATTCTACTTGACCTTATTCTACATCCCTAATCTTAACCAATACCTAAACCTAAAATTACCTTACTAATTATTAATAAGCAGCTAAATAAGAATTTGAGAAATGTCGTAGTTAATAGTTAACAAGTGTTACCTATTCTAAAGTGTTACTGCAAAAACTCAAAAGTTCAAGATCCAGTTCTCAGAAATTTTAGTTTTTCACTAACCACGCATAAACTTTGTTTTTTCAAAAACAATCACATACATCCATGCTGCTCCCATATTATTATAGCCCAGTTTGTGCTAATTAAAGTTTTATTAAAATTTAGCCATTGAAATGTTTATAAGCAACTTAAAGCAAAAATGTCAGGGCGTGTCAGAACTTCTCCAGGGCCCCAAAACATCCTTGGACCCCAGAGGGTTTAAGCACATATCAAAGCGTTATTCTACCTACATTTTACAGCTACCTTACAAACTATTAATAACTATTAATAAGCTGCAAATTTGGAGTTTAATGAGGAAAAAAATCTTAGTTAAAAGGTGCTGTAGGGAACTTTTGTAAAAAAAATATTTTTTACATATTAAACCTGTCATTATGTCCTGACAGTAGAATATGAGACAGATAATCTGTGAAAAAAAATCAAGCTCCTCTGGCTCCTCCCAGTGGTCCTATTGCCATTTGCAGAAACTTCATCACTCCCGGTAAAAAAATAACCAATCAGAGCTGCGGTCCGTAACTTTGTTTGTGTTCAAAATGTAGAAAAATGTATATAATAAGCGAGTACACCATGAATCCATTTTCCCATCCGTGTTTTTGGCTTGTCCTGAATCACGAGGGTGCACCTATAATAAGTGTTTATATTCGGACTATTTTAGATTGCTTCACGGATACAGTGGCGAAGAAACCCAGTACCTTTGTGATTCTTCATAGACATAAACAGAGAGAAGTAGTTCCGGCTACGATGTTCTTCTGCAAGACGCAAGCAGTTCTGTTTATTAACCGCTAGAGCGTCAAAAGTTCCCTATCGCAGCTTTAACCATGAATATGTCTTCCCTAAGTTCTATGTGAAAATTGTATAACCTCGCGACTCAAGGCTATGTATGTTATTCAACAATGCTCTGCACTGTGTGTATTATAAATATACCTTAAAGAAAATGTCCACAGTTTGCCCTTTCTTCTTTACACAAGTCGCTAGGCTGTTGTGTGTTTTTCTGAGTGTGTTCGTGTTTGTGTGTATTAGATCTCCAGGAGTTAATCCCTCTGGCAACATGCAGTCTGCAGTTGTTTCATTACAGTTAGCAGAACACAAGGCAAAAGGACAGCTTGCAGAACAGTTCGGGTTCATCGGGAGCAGAGGAAGGTCACCGTCAACCTATGAGGGAATATCAAAGCTGCTCTCGCTCAGAAAGCCTCTCACAGTCTTTGAGCCTGCCTCTCTCAAACTTGCCCCCCACCCCTCGGCCCAGTCAAGATGCTGCCTGCCGATTCCACATTCAATAGAAGCCTTAGCCCAGCAAATAAAATACAGCTCTCTTCCTCTCACAGCACTCCCGCTCACCGAATCAAAAGCAATGTCTGTATAAAAGAGAAATTGCAAGACATTTAACTAGCAGACATTTTTTAACAATGAGGAGCAAAATTGCCTTCATGCAGAATTCTAAGTAAAAGTATGCGTCATACAAAAAGGAGGACATGGCAACAAGGCCAAGGGTTGTGTCTAGACTCACTCCTCACACCTTGAATAGGAAAACAACTCTTTTGGACTTGATGTGAAAGCAGGGTATTCATGCATCGGTTGAACATAATCATCTTTTACTGGGGGGGAAACACTCAGTTTCACGTTTTGACCTCACTGATTGGTAGCAACTATTAGATATTTTCAGTGCTATTAAGCATTGCTGAATGAACTGAGGGGTTGATTCCCTATGCTTGACTGCTTAACTGAAATACACCTTGGGATAATTGCAGTGGAAGTGTATGGGAGTAGCATATTGAGGTTGTGCAGTGCCCTACAGCCTATTTATAGATGTGCAGCGAACTGCGATATGAGAGTGAGGTGAACGTGGTTACTTGTGTACTCATGTGGATGTTCACATACAGCAGCGGAGTAGAGTGGGAGTGTGTGTGTGGGTATGTGTGAATGCATTTTTGTGTGTTGGTGAATAAATGAGTCCTTGATCTGTTCACGCACAAGGTCACATCATCTTTTCATTCTTTCTATTTTGTTGCTGCGGTCTTAATAGACAAGTAAGAAGGCGACGGATATGAATGACATCTACAGCGCTCTTATTTTGTTTTGAAAAGTCGATTAAATCAATTTATTTTTGTAAGAGATTCAAGGCCAGTTATATGATGTACTTGTCAAACAACACGTACTGTAAACACGCAGGTAAATTTACTGTATTGTGATTCTCTTGCACAAATTTGGACCTATAATACTGATGACTCATCTTGCACTGCACAGGTTGTCCAATCAAATGCTCTGTCCAATGAGATTGTCCCAACACTGACTAGCAATAACAAGTTGAAAAACAAGCTAATGATGCAAACGAAAGGCTATGGAGTTACACATTGCCTGTCTATTTTTTTTTTCCAGCTGCCTTTGTTTCAGAAGTATTTTTCCCTTCAGGATAATAAAAATTTGTAAAGAATTACAAGCCTTGAACCAAACTAACCAGCTACGAGATTAATCATTAATCAACATTAAAGACTTTGGTTTGAAGAAAACATACACTAGAAATTGAAACAAAGACAAAAAGGGACAATAATTTTTGGACCCACTTTATATTAAGTGGCCTTAACTACTATGTACACACCGGATCAAAACCTTGGAAACAAATGTAAAAATATAAACACCCTCAATTAAAGCAAATAATACAGATAAGCTTTTAGGGAAGTTTTAAAAGTAGATACAGAAAGGGAAGATCTAATATAGAAAGAGAGTCTGGGAGCAGCCACAGAGAAAGAACGGTAATCTTTAGTTTTGTAATGTGAGCAAAGAACAGAAAGAAGTTGACTGGAAGAACGTAAGGACCTTGAGGCATTGCAGATCGATGATATACTGAGGGGCAATACCATGTAAAGCTTTATAAACAAAAAGCAACATTTTTTAAATCAATCTGGTACTTAACTGGTAACAAAAGGTAGGCAACGTTGGCATGATTTACCGTGATTCATTGACTGGTTGAGATTCCTTTGCAGATTCATTGGTAATGAAATTTTTCACCAAAAAAAAAAAAAAGAAGAAAAAAAAAGGGAAATTTAATGAGATGAGATATGTACCTCTGGAACCTAAATGTTGTTCACCCACTAATCTGATTTTTGTTCTTCCTCTCAATTACAAAACACAATCTTAACTGTTCTCCTTGCTCTTTTACCTGGAGTCTCCTGATAATAAATTAAAACAACTGCTCATACAACTCTGGATTCTTGATTAGAACCGAGGCGAATGTAAAAAAAGTATTAGAGTAAAATATTTTATTTGAGAGCTGGAAATTCAAAGCATCTTTTAGAAAGAATGTCTTTTTGAATGACCCAGAGGCCTCTGGCTTGACGCATAATGACAGAAGAATCCTGAAGCATGTCCGTAAATTATATTGCACCATGGAAGATAAATCAAATGTAGGCTGACTGAGCAAACACACATTTCTCTGCTGCCAAGGTGATGGTAGATAAAGCAATGCATTAAATCATTTTCAGACTGAATGCCACACACTGGTGTTTAAATCACTGATTAGCAATACCTTGAATTTCCTAGGATAAACAGATGATCTGACTGAACGGAGATGAAGTGATTCATCTAAGCCTTTAATTTTCTCATCATGGCGATCAGGACTGAACTGGGCTCTTAAAAACTGCACTTATCTTATGAGAAACACTTTCAGAAATTGAAATTCAGAGATATAGGACCAGATCTCCATAAGCCACCTATAAGATCTGAAGGAATAATGGAATAAACTGACAGCAGGTTCAGTGCTTAATATACACGCCTTGAGGCTGAACAAAAGTTAAGAATCAGCAACACATTATCACCAGACCTCCATTTCTCCATTTAGCAGTGTACTGTAGTCAACAACCAATTATTAAACGCCTTAACCTTAATTACAATTCCTATGGTTTATAGATCTCGTTGCATTCTGTATCTATGACTCATACATGAACATGAATCAGGATACTTGCAAAGGTCTTAATCTACTAAACAATGGGTTACTAATGACTCAATTACCTGCAACATGATTACTAGGACGTGCATTAAAACGCAGGTGGTTATTTATCAACAACGTCACTGCATAACCCCATTGTCCATCTTCATTTCAACCCTTAAAAAGTACAGTGCCATTATAAAATATGCATTTGTCCTACATATTCGTTGCATTAAATTAAACACAAAAATGGTATAAATGGCAATAGAAAACTATAATAAAGCAAGGCAAAAAAGTCAGTACAAAATGTCAGAACATACATTCATATAAATATATTACACTCTAAAAACTGCTGGGTTGAAAACAACCCAATTTGGGTTATTTTGACAACCCAGCGCTGGGTCAAAAAGGGACGAACCCAGCGCTGGGTTATTTTAACCCAACCAGTTGGGTTATCATATTTAACCCAGCCTGCTGGGTTGCCATTTTTTATGGTTTAAAATGACTATATTGCAGGGTTTCAAAAACCAGATCGGGTGTTTTTTATCACTGTATTTCAGAAGGAAAACTACTGTATTTGGAAAATGTTCGATATCATTTCGCATGTGCTTGATAAGGCAGCGTTTGTGAGCTCAGCACCGCTCTGCAGCCGTTACCGGAGAAACCTACCTCTCCCGCTCTTAGCGCCTCCTGCTGGCAGAAAATAAACTCGCAGTGTAGCCATGTGGGGAAACAATGCATTTCTACGTTAAAATTTACCCAAATTGAGCTAGGCATTAAACCTACAAATGTTGTTCATTTTAAATATCACTTTTACACACAAATAATAATTATCAAAAGGAAAATATTTATTAAAAACAAGAGAAAAGTCAAAAAGTAACATGTTAGAAGAATTGCAGAAAAGGATGGCATTAACAGCTACAGAGTTCATAAAGCATTGAACATTTGATGAATATAACTTAAGATCAAATTGGACTTTGTTCAATTGTGTATATTGTATAAAAATATACGAAAACACATACAATAAATTTACAAATTAGTTAGGTTTTTTTCCAACTATTCTGGCATGACAGTACACAAATAAATCACAACATTAACTTTGATATTATAACATTTAACAGACGCGTGTGTGTGTGTGAAAGAATGTGAGCAGGTGTATGAATGACAGAGTGTAAACTCTTCTACTAAACAACACAGAAAAAGCATTTAACTTTTTTTTTTTTAACAAATTATACACTTACAGTTTGTTTCATAGTCCATGAATACAGATCATGCATCACGGTCAATTTTCATGATCTCTTTAGCATAACTGATGTAATCATGAAGAAACCCCATCAGCACCGCATCTGACATCTTCTACATCATCCAGGGCAGCGTCCTTCTTTAAAACCACCGCTGTTTAGGGGAAAGAAGATTCTCCTCTCTGACCAGGATTCATCCCAGTCACTGCCTGTTCTTCATCAGTGGCCTAAGAGAAACACATTTGAAAAAATTAAACATTTAATTAAACTATCCATTTTCAGGTAGAGGTGTATTCACATCCGTAAGGATAGGTAAATAATCGGTGTTAAAGTTTCAACACTTTGTGCGGTTGTTTAATGTCTGTCTATCACAGCTCTCATGAAGTCTATAATGGCAGCACTAGTGTGAGGGCAGGTGATATTGTTTGAATTAATATCGCTTTCAGAAAGCTTCTTTACTGAAACATTAAAACAGTCATGACATTCACATACCTCACAAATGTTGCTATCATATAATTTAAGATGTATTCATATATAAATATCAGAATTTACTTCTACAATAACTCTATATTTACGAAGCTTGAAAATACTGATTATCTAAACTATAAATGGATTAACAAATATTATGAGAAAACTAAAAATATATTAATTTATGTTGTAAAGACAGACAAAAGTCTTATAGGTTTGGAATGACTTGAGGGCAAGTAAATGATTTTTTGTGTGAACTTTACCCCTAAGAGCGAAGACCAAGAATAATGACTCTCCAAATCAGACAAGACAACTCCAAACTTGGTTTGATTTCTGCAATAAAAAACACAGACATCAATGGTCTTAATGAAATGAGCACGTAATCACACTGTTGTTGCATCAAAATGTGAAGTAAACTGGCAGGAGACAACAGAAAAATTTATTTTCTAAAAATAACTTACATAAAATCTCAAAGGAATGATGCTCTCCCATGTCTCTTGCTTTTAACATCTACAAAAACAAAAAACAAACATTCTTTTACTCTTAGTAAAACACAACAACAACTGATAACATGAAATTATGAAGTTTACTTGCCTTAAACGATCTTTCCCTCTCTTCAGAAGAAGCTGAGAAAACCACCTCCTCACACAAGCAGACTTGTGTGTCCTTAACTCCAGTTAGTTTGAGTTCTGCAAAGAGGGGCATCAATGGTTTCAATAAAATATTAACATATACATACATATATATACACACATACAGACAGACATACATATACATATATATATATATATATATATATAATCACACTGTTTTTGCATCAAAATGTGAAGTTAACAGGCAGGACACAACATAAACATTAATTTTCTAAAAAAAAAAAGTAATAATAACTTACATCAGTCTCAAAAGAATGAAGTTATCTTGTCTCTGGATTGCAACATCTAAAAAAACACACACATTATTTTAGTCTTAGTAAAAATAAAGATAACTTGATGTTATTCTGAAGTTTACTCTCCTTAAACCGTCTGTCCCTCTCTTCAGAAGAACACCACCTCGTCCTCACACAGGTCTGTGACTCCTCACACAAACAGCTTCTGTGTCTTTAACTCTCAGCGCGAGGACAATGAAGACACAAGCTTGACAAGTCTGAAATATTACATGTAAAACATACTTTTAACAGTTACCACTTCAACAGCCTCAAAATAATTATGCTAGTCTTTACTACACAATGCCGTTTCCTTTAGGAGACAAACATACATACAGTTTAACCGCGAAAAAAAAGACAAATTCACATGAGCGTAACCGTGACCATAACCGTCTGTTAACGCCTCAAAAAGTACAGATAATGTTAAATCTTATGTAAATGACAAAATACATTCACAGACGTTATATTAAAAGTACATCCTCCGTTCAGTACCGTTCCATGAGGCAGTTAAGACCTCCGTGTCTGAGGCGAAAACCGCGTCCGTTTTTTTTTTAAATATATATATATATAACGTTAAGCTCCTTTGTTTCTGCCTTTCATAAAACCTTCCGCCTTTCATACAACCGGGTAAACAATAAAAGATAACTTTACATTTTGAATATTTACTTACCATAGTCTTTCACTCGCTTCTCGCTTCTATCACGCTGAGAAAATGGCGGCTGCTCGCACTGGAGACGTACGATCTTGACGTGACGTGCGTGCTCTCCTTCACGTCCGCGTCCTCAACCCAGACCCGCTGGGTTAAAAATTATTTTTTTTAAACCTTATTTTCAACCCAAACTTGGGTTAAAACACCCCAAAGTCCTATCCAACGGCCTCAACCCAGCAGTTGGGTTGAAAAAACAACCCAGCGTTTTTTAGAGTGTAAGGGAACAAGTATTAATCTAGTGCTGATTCCAATATAATAATTTTTTTTCCGTCTAATAATTACATTTTACTTCAGATTTATTTTAATTAAATGAAAATGACTTTTAATAGTATTAGTTTTCATGAACAATAACACTGGTCTTTATGCATTCACTGGATTTTTGCAGTGCGTTCTGGAAACTTCTAGTTATATATGTGTGCACCGGAATGATTTTGGGATCGCGGTGCAGTGTGCATATTACTAAACTAGCATTGGGACTGAGAAATATTTTAATTTTGACATTTTAGCAACAAGTAAAATGCTCAAAGAAAATATTTAAAATCCTGCCAATTCACTTAAAAGTAACCACAGACTTCTTTGACTTAATTGACTCTCCTTCAAGGTATATACTGAGTGAAATGAAAGCAACTGTTCATGCAATGTTAATACTTAACTTTCCCCCATGGGTACAATTAGTTCATGAACAAAAGAAACAACTGCATTATTCAAACGATTTGAAAGGTTGAAACAATTAATTAGATATCAGGCCCTGTGGTCACAGCCAAACAAAAGTAAAGACAATCTCTGATCCCATATATGATGGGCTGTGTGAAAACAAAGACCCTGCACGAGATAAGATGGCTCAGGAGTCTGAGAATGACTGTGTGTTTCAGTGCAATGAACAATGTAATCATTTGAGCCGCTGCACTACTGTGGCTATTGATAATTAACTTGACAGTATTTACATCCACTTGTGTTTATGGCAATGAACCCAATGATGTCCTGAAATCCTTTACCATTAAATTGCTTTTAAATCTTTACATTTGCTTTGATGTTACCAAATCTTGGAAAATTATATATATATTTTTTCCCACTCGTTTCACTTGGCAGCACTAAAACAAGCAGTGCGTGTACGTGCCTGCAACGCACCAATATAAAAAAATGCTGATTTTAGGTTTAAAAATACAAACAACAAAATATGCAAAAAATATGCACCCCTGTCAACAAGATTTTGCCCAATGCACTAACATTAACTAGCATTTTATAGAAGAAATTCCTGATAAATAAAATAACCCACGTGAGGGTTCAGGAGAAACAGAACACAAATACACTTAAAATAAAAATATTTTAAAGATGTTTAAAGTTGTAAATAAAACTGATGGACTACTATTAGAACACATGTACCTAGAAAATTTTACTTCAAAATTCTCTTTTCATTCAGTGTGTTAATAGTGATATTAACTAACAATTTCTGAATTTGTACACCTTTTTCAGTGTATTTTTTTTTCTTTTTAGCATGCATGTGTTTCTATTTCAAATCTAAAAGCCTACAAACATTAGAGTTGTTTGTCAAAACACTGGCACAGACAGGGACATCAGGGTTATTTTGCGAGTACCAAATTGGACACGGCTGTCAATTTCGATTTGTTTAAAGTTTTGTTTTATACGAATGCAGATCAAGCATATCTGCCTCATATTGGCTGCTGTGTAGATGCAGTGGCTCATTTACCTTCAGCAGGCGATAGGTGCGTGCCAGTGTAGAGATAAGCAATAATCGGCGGGAACAGATTGGAGAGGCTTATTAATGTGCAGGAGGTGGTCAGACCCATCCATTTTTCATTAGGCCCACTACATGAGTGACATTTACAAGTTAAGAATTTGAGTCATTGCGAGGAGTGACATTTCATCCCTTCATCCTCAGTTCATTGGCGAGGTTCAGGCACTACAAAAATTGACCCACAATGCACCGCTTCATGCTAGGATCTCTGACAGGCCTCACAAATGTAAGAAAACTAGAAAATACTATTACTTGACATAGCCTGAGGCACTGAATATTTAAACAAATCATTCCCAGTCTGTTTCACAAAAGTAACAAGAGCTATGAACATATGCACAATATGATATTTTTAGTCATGGATATGATTGAGCGATAGCTGTCTTTGAATGTGATGTCTGTAATATTTAACACACTACATTGTCTATTACTGCTAGAAACAATCTAATCATATTTCCCTGTTATGAAATAACACATTTTGAAATGAAAGTACATTAGGTTTACTGTTCCCTCTTTAAAACAAAAGGGCATCTGCAATATTTATTTACTATCTTTTTCAAGTCAAGGGCAAGGTAATGTATACATGTATTGAATCGCAAAGAGAAAATTAAATGATCGATACACACAAATAAGAGAAATCTTCTGGAGAGTACTCCATCATTCTTTGTATTAACTGGGCTCAGCTGTGGATGCCCTGTATTGACATGCTTAATGTTCATGTATTGGCTCTGATCTATGGACTTCTCCTGAGAGAAACAAGCGTTCTCTATCTGTGTTAGTAAAGGTGCACTGGGTAAGCGGCAAGACTTATCTTAATGTTCTTGTGAAGCTGTAACAATCTTATCAAAGCCAAACAAGAATAAAATGGTGATCCTTCAGTTGGACGCGTCCAATCTTTTTTCATTTGTTCAGTTGATACCCAAGTTGTCTCTGTGTTTGCTTTGTTACATTATGATTAGCACAGGCCATGGCTGGCCATTTAGAGGCATACATCTGAGCTGCTTCTGACACAAGTTAAAAACACCAGTTCTGTCTCAAGTTTGACTTTTGGGAGTCTTAATGCAAAGTTCCTGAACAATCCAATCCAAAAAAAAAAAAATTAATTAATTTTATATGAACCAACATAAACCAACACAAACAC